>NC_139424.1:0-8426 GCF_905368555.1 Meleagris gallopavo
ACCTTAAATACTCATGGACTCGTGGTCTCTTTTTTGGCCTCTTTCTGTGCATCAGGGCCTCAAAACCTCAGTGCTTCCAGCCCAGCCCATGGGTATCTTGGCTCTAGGCCTACCCTTAAGCCTCAAGGATTTTAGGCTTCACACAACCGTTAAGGCCTCTGAGCCTCCTTGGCCTCTAAAATTCTAGGCCCTCTATGCCTCCTTCTGGGCCTTTTGTACTCTAGATCTCTAGGCCTCTTGGCCAGCCTCCAGCTCTTTAGAAATCTATGCCTAAAAGCTTCCCTCCTGGCTGCTAAGCCTCTAAGCCCTAAGGCCTAAATTCTGGCCTTGAGGCCTCTGGTACTCTTGGCTGGCATCCTGGCCTCCCGTTGGGTCTCTTGAGCTACGGCAGTAGAGGCTGAACCTGTCCTGCAGTGCAAAGCTGTGGTGTGTGTGGGGTGAAGTACAGGGACAATAGGCTGCTTTCTGGCGGTGTTGCCGTGGCAACGGGCAGCCTAAAATGGAATTTAGATTGGACTCAATGATCTCTAGAGGTCTCTTCCATTCCCTTCGGTTCAGTAACGTGAGAGGACAAAAAGGTGCAGGGGTAGGGTTTAAATGGAAGCAGAAAGAGTTGAGGAAGGCTAAAATGAGAGGCAGATAGGGGGCAGACACAAAAATGGAGAGGTTAAACGAGAGGCTAAATTGGGTAAAGTGGAGGAAGGGGCTATAGTGGGAGAGCTGGATCGTGGGGACAGAATTGGGGAGCAAAAGAAGGTGGGAATGACATAATCTTAAAATGGGGAAGCACTCCCATGTAGCACTGCTGTACAACTCCCCATATGGTCACTTTATGTCCTTGTGACCCCTTCGACCCCATAACGACCCTACATCCCCCCTTTGGCACCCTGACCACCCCACCCCATGACACCTAAGAAGTCCCGTGACCCCCATAGGCCACCATCGCACCCCATGACCCAACCAGTTCCTCTCCCCATTCCTCCCTGTAGCCCCTCCACTCCATTAACTCCAGATCCCACTTCTCTGGCTCCCTCATAGCCCCTGCCTCCCCCCTGCCCTAGGTGTGCCCATGACCCCATTGTCCTCTGTATCCCCCATACCCATGTGCCCCATGTCCTCTATGCCATAAAATCACAAAACGGCTCAGGTTGGAAATAATGTCCCAGCCCCACTCCTGCTGTGTGCTGGTTTCCTCCCCAGCTCAGGCTGCCCAGGGCCCATCATGACCTGGAGCACCTCCAGGGATAGGGCACCCACAGCTCTGGGCAGCAGTGCAACACCTCGCCGCCTCGGTGAAGAATTTCTTCCTCACATCTAATCTAAATCTCTCCTCTTTTAGTTTAAATCCATTGCCTCTTGTCATCTAACTATGTTCCCTGAGAAAGAGTCCCTTCTCAGCTTTCCTGTTAGGTGCTGGAAGGCTGCAGTGAGCTCTCCTCTCTTCTCCAGGCAGAACACCCCCAGCTCCCTCAGCCCGGCTCCACAGCAGAGGTGCTCCAGCCCTCTGAGCACCCTCGTGCCCTCCTCTGGACCCGCTCCAACAGCCCCACGTCTTTCTTGTGCTGGGGGCCCCAGGCCTGGGCGCAGGACTCCAGGTGGGGCCTCACGAGGGCAGAGCAGAGGGGGACAGTCCCCTCCCTGCCCGCTGCCACCCCTCTGCTGATGCAGCCCAGGCTGCTGGCGGCTTTCCGGGCTGCACGCTGCTGGCTCAGCTCAGCTTTCCCTCCTCCAGAACCCCAAGTCCTTCTCTGCAGGGCTGCTCTCAAGGAGTTCTTCCCCCAGTCCGAACACATACCTGGCATTGCCCCTACCCAAGGGCAGCACCGTGCACTTTTCCTTGTTGAATCTCAGGTGGTTCCCATGGACTCACTGTCCATGTCTCTCTGGATGCCGTCCCTTCCTTCTGCTGTATCCGCTGCACCACTCAGCTTGGTGTCACCTGCAAACTTACTGAGGATGCACTCAATCCCATCATCTATCTCCCCGATAACGGTGTTGAAGAGTACGGGTCCCACAACAGCAGGGATGAGGGACACCACTCATCCCTGCCTCCACCTGGCACACTCATTGACCACAGCCCTCCAACCAATTCCTTATCCACCAAACATCCCACCCCTCAAACCCGTATCTCTCCGACTTAGAGATAAGGATGTGGTGGGGCACCATGTCAAAGGCTTTGCAGAAGTCCAGGTAGATGACATCAGCTCCCCTCCCTTTGCCCACCAACGCCATCACTCCATCACTGAAGGCCACCAGGAGGGTCAGCCATGCTCTGCCCTTGCTGAAGCTGTGCCAGCTGCCTGGGGTCACCTTGTCTCCCCTGTGCCGTAATGTCTCCTCCATGTCTCCTGGTCTTCCCAGGCACAGAGCTGAGGCTTTAAGATTTGCTGATTGTATCTTCCTTTTGTGTTAGATTGGGCTTGGTGAGGTCTTCTCTGCAGCTGGCTTTCTGTTATGCAGTTATTACCTTTCCTTTTGTTTGATTCTTTTATCTCTATCAGGGAATTAATTGCTGAATTAGCAAAACTGTGGTTTCATTTTGTAGCCATTTTAGGGTTTTACCAATTCTGTCATTTTCCATAATAAATAATTTACAAACTTCTTGTGAGTTTTTCTCATCTTACACCATTTCTTATCATGATAATGATAAAAATAATGATATATAATGATATAATTTGTTTGTTTTTTTCCTCCCAATTTTCTTCTCAAGTGAGCTCTGGTTTGTGGCATTTTGAGGGGGTTTGGGGTCCTAATTTGCTCAAAATAAATAAAATAAAATATGGTAATTATGGGAAATTTGGGAGAATATAGGTTTTTTCTTTGTAAATTAGGAGAGTATTGGGGGGATAATGGCAAATTAAGTAAAAAAAGGAAATTTGGAAGGGAAGTGGGTGAAATTCGAGGGGAAATAGGGGAAATAAGAGCAAATAAGAGCAAAACCAGGTGGAATTGGGAAAAGTGGGGAAAATAAGTGTAATATTGGGAGAACTTTGGGGAAGATAAGGTAAAAGTGGGTAAATTGGTTGAAAACAAAAGAAAAATATAGGAGCAATTAAGGAGAAATGAGGGAAAACAAGGAAATTAGGGGAAAAAGGGGGAAAATGAGTGAAATTGGAAATAAATTTGGGGAAGAGCAGGGGAAATAAGGAAAAATGCAGTAAATTAGTGCGAAATGAAGGAAAACCTGGGGAAATGCGTGGGAAGGTGTAGAAACTTAGGGGAAAAACAAGCAGGGAGGTGGGCACGCCACGGGTGTCCCATGTGGCCGTATAAGGGCAGCAGCTGCTTGGCTTGAGGGGAGGAGTCCTAAAAATAGCGCACAGGGACAGGGACAAGGACAAAGCCCAGCCCTTCCCCACCTCCACCTGTCCTTTGTCCATCCGCGATCCCTTCGTCTGCCGTCATCCATCCCATAATAGCCGGAGGGAGGGGGTGGGGGCGCTGGGGAAAAGGTAGTGTATGGACTTTGTCCTTGTCCCTCTGGGTCCTATGGGACTTGAGGGGCTATAGATCCACAAAGTTCTATGGCATTCCATAGAGTCTTATAGGGTCCTATGGGGCGGGAGGGGGGAGAGGGGAGTGCTGTGGGACCCTATAGGAACCCATGGGGTGCTATGGAACTTGAGGAGCCCCTGAGGGATCCCGTCGGCTCTATAAGGTCCTATAGGGCTCTGTGGGGCTGGGTAGGGGGGTGTGGTGGTGCTGGGGGGGGGTCTTATAGGATCCAGCAGGATCCTATGGGGAGCTAAGTGGTCAGGGGGAACTAAGGGATTGTATGGGATAGGAGGCTCATATGAGGTCCAGGGGGTTCTATGGAGTTTCTGTAGGGCAGAGGGTCCCTAGGAGGCAGGGAGATTCCTATGTAGTCCTATAGGGCTGGGGGTCTCCTGTGGGGCAGGGGGGGTCTGAGGGAAGAGGTGGATGGCAGATCCTGTCTGGCCACACCCCTAGATGTTGTATAACTTTTTTGGGAAGGGGGGGGAGATAAAACAAGTCCCCGTAATCAGAAGCAACAGAGCCTGGGCAGGTGGGAGTTGGGAATGGGGTGCACTGGAAGGGGACTGAGCTTGTCTATAGAGGAACTGGAAAGGCATGGGAGAAACTGGGAGGGGATATGGGGAAACTGAGAGGGACTGGGAGGGTCGATAGGGAGAGTGGGAGGGACTGGGTGGGACTGAGAGGTGATATGAGGAAACTGGGAAGGACTGGGATGGAACTGGGAGCACTGGGGGTATCTGTAGGGGGATAGTGGGAGGAGATATGGGGGGATATGGAGGAACTGGGAGGGGGATGGGAGGGAACTAGGAATGGATATGGGGGGTATGGGGAAACTGGGAAGGGATTGGGAGGGTCTGTAGGTGAACTGGGTTGGGACTGGAATATACTGGTGAGTTCATGCTGTTTTTCTGGACCTGGATTCACCGAGTGAGGACAAAAAGGTGAGGGAGGGACTGGAAGCATTGGTGTCCAACTAGTGTCCAGCTAGTGTCTTACTGGTCTTGATAGCATTGTGGCGCCTTACTGGCTCCTTGCACGTCTTACTGGTGCCTTACTGATGTTAGTGTTGCTAATCTTACTGGCATTAGTAGTACTGGTATCTTACTGCTGTCCTTCTGGTACCTTAATGGTGTCCTGCTGGTATTAATAGTGTCCAACTGGTGCCTTACAGGTGTCACTGGTGCCTAACAGTTTTAATAGTGTCTTAGTGGTGTCTTACTAGTGTTCTGCTGATCTCAGTAGTGTCATAGTGGTGTCCTACTAGTCTTAGTGGTGTTCTATTGATCTTAATGGTGTCCTACTAGAGCTTTAGTAGTGTTTGTGTTACTGGTGCCTTACTGGTTTAGTATTGACTTAATTGTGTCCTAATGGTGCCTTACTGGTGTTAGTTGGACTGGTTTCTTATTTGTGACTTATTGATGTGACTGATGCCTTACTGGTGTCACAGGTGTACAGGCCACCATACCAGCCCTATCCTCTGAGCTGGTCAAGCTCTTGGAGACCACACAATGCCTGTGGATGTCAGAGCAGGAGCACTTGGCAGCACAGACACGGCCCTTCAACCTCAAGCACGACATCTCCATCCCTGACGGGCAAGAGGAGCTCATCAAGGCCACTATCGTGTCCTGCAACAGCACCAAGGTCACCATGCAGACTGAGTATGGGCAAGGTGGGCTACAAAAATGGTGAAAATTGGCCCTGAAATGGCCCAAATTACCCCCAGAATGGCATCTGGAGTCATCCCAAGATCGTGTCTGGAGTTGCCCCAAAAAAGTTGCCCATATTGCCCTCAGAATTGCCCAAATTACTCCCCAAATTGCCCGCATTGCCCCAGCTAGACTCATATCAAAATGGCCCAGATCATCCTCAAAATGGTAGTTGGAGTCATCCCAAAATGGCAGCCTGAATTACCCCCAAGATGGTCCAAATCACCCCCAAAATGATGCAAATAACCCCCAAACAGTGGGTGGAATCATCCCAAAATGGTGTCCACTCATCAAAAAATGGCTTCACAAATCATCCTCAAATGCCTATGGTACCCCTAAAGACCCAAAGGCAGCCCAGAATGTCTCCTTCATCACCCATGGGACTCCAAGACCCCAAATACCTCTTCCATTACCGATAGGACACCATGCCCCCAAACCTTCTTCTCCAAAATCCAATTGGACACCTGGAACCCAAAATACCTTATCTGAAATCACAAAGGACACCTTGGCTCTATAGGACACCTAGATCCCAAAACACCTTCTATATCACCAACTGACACTGAGAACCCAAATACCTCTTTCATCACCCATAGGACATCTGGAACCCGAAATATCTTCTCTATCACCCAAGGGCCAACTAGAATCCAAACCATATTCTCCAAAATCTTATAGACACTTAGACCTCAAGTACGACTTCCATCACCTTTGGGGCACCTAGAACCCCAAATACCTTCTCTGAAATCCCCAGGGCATTCTGGCCCTGTAGCGGCCCTATATATGCATTATGGCTTCCTCCCTGAGCACATAGTGACAGTCAGGGAGGACCAAATAATGCAGCAGAACCCTCTGAAATCTGACTTCATCGAGGACATGGCCATGGTGACATTACTCCATGAGGCTATTGTCCTCTACAACCTCAAAGAGTGCTTTGACTCCTGGATGATCTGCATCTTCCAACTAGCCTCTGGGGTGGCCCCACAGTCTACAGGGCAGCCCCAGCATCTGTAGAGTGACCCCACAACCTGTAGGGTAGGAGGAGTTTGGTGACTTCTCCATGAAGATCTGAGTGGTCACCTTGTGCCCATAGGATTTGAGGTGCATAGAATGTGGTGGTTTTCCTCCAGAGTTCTTCGGTCACCTAGAACTGGAATGTCCCATTGGGCCACCTAGAATAGGCACATCCCATCTGAAGACCCTTGAGACTGCCTAGAACCAAGTATACTACCTGATGTCCCTGACCCACATCCCCTTCTCCAGACCTACCTGGGGCCATTCTTCATTACCATCAAGCCATACAAGTGGTTTCTTCTCTACAGTGCTGAGGTGGTGGCTGCCTAATAGGGCAAGAAGCAGAGCAAAGCTCCTTCTCACATCTTCTCCATCTTGTATAGCACCTAACAGAACACGCTAATGGGTAGGGACTTCCTCTGAGACATCCACAGCCCCATAACTTTGTCCCCATCCCTTCTTTGGGGCTTGGTTTGTGAGGCAAGTGGCAGAGCTTTGGGGCCTTCTTGTCTCACCAGATCAGGAGAACCCAACCATCCTTACTGTGTGAGTCCAACCCCATGCTTGTAGGTTTAACCCCACCCTCAGTCCATGACACCATCCCTATCCAGGTGAGGAAGATGGTCAACATCAAAAGGGTATCTTGCCATCATCACTGGCATCGGCAACCATGGAAACCATGGAAAGAAGGACACAAGGACATGGGCAAGGTGAGAACACCAAGGGGACATCTCAGGTTCTGGTCACCACTTGGCTATCCGTCCAACCATCCATATGCCATTTTTACTTCCACTGATCCCCAACCAAGGGACTCTGGAGTACCAAATCATTCAAACCAACCCTCCCTTGGAGGCCTTTGGTGATGCCAAGACTGTCTGCAATGACAACTCATTACGATTCATGAGTGGTGGGGATATAGGTGGGGCTGATATCACCCTTGCAACATGATGTTGAGATCCTTTTTAGGGAGGTTGATCTGGATCCACCTTGGGGCCACCAGGAAGTTGGTGTCATAGAATCACAGAATCATAGAATCGCTCAGGTTGGAAATGACCTTAAAGATCATCAACTCCAACCACGACCTAACTAAACTACCCTAACTCTAACAACCCACCACTATATCATGTCCCTGAGCACCACATCCACATGATTTTTAAACACATCCAGGGATGGTGACTCAACCTCCTCCCTGGGGAGCCTATTCCAGTGCTTAACAACTCTTTCTGTAAAGGAGTATTTCCTGATATCCAACCTAAACTTATCCTGGTGCAACTTGAGGCCATTTCCCCTCGTCCTGTCATCAGTGAGAAGAGACCAGCCCCACTCTGCTGTAAGCACCTTTCAGATACTGGCAGAGAGCAATAAGGTCTCCCCTCAGCCTCCTTTTCCTCAGACTAAACAGCCCCAGTTCCTTCAGTCTCTCCTCGTAGGCCATATTTTCCAAGCCCTTCATAAGTCTTGTTGCCCTTCTTTGGACCTGCTCCAGCACCTCCATGTCTTTTCTGTACTGAGGTGCCCAAAACTGAACACACAACTCGGGGTGAGGCCTCACCAGTGCCGAGTTCATTTGAAGGTTGAAAGGACGTACCACATCTTCTACCAGATCCTCTCCAACAAGAAGCCTGAGCTTTTGGGTGAGATTCTCTCTCATCCTACTGGTGGATAAACATCCCCAAAATGATGTTGGCTGTCTCAACTCCCTTGTCTCCTTGCAGACACGATGCTGGTGACCAGCAACCCTATGACTACGTCTTTGTCCCTCAAGGAGAGACCATGGTGGCATCCACTGATGATGGCATGAGTTGGAGGACCTCAGACAGTGTGGGGAACTACCAGCAGAAGATCCCATCCCGGATTTTCCCCATTTCTCTCTATAGAGTGCTTTCAGTGTGTCAGACTATACCCCAGAGAAGAACTCCATCCGCAAGCTAACTGGCACCATGCTGCACTTCAGCAACATGAAATTCAAGGAGAAACAGTGGGAGGAACAAACAGAGCCAGATGGCACTGAAGGTGAGGTCAGTCAGGTGGTGAAGGAAATAGAGTGAGCCCCATGGCTTCCTATCCTCATCTCCTGTCCCCTGTGTTCCCAGAGGTGGACAAGTCAGCCTACCTAATGGCTCTGAACTCAGCCAACCTCCTCAAGGGACCATGCCACCCCTGAGTGAGAGTGGGCAACAAGTATGTCTCCAAGGACCAGAGTGTCCAGCAGGT
>NC_139424.1:1453526-1481026 GCF_905368555.1 Meleagris gallopavo
CAATGATCTGTAACAGGAATGAATGAGTGGGTTTTAGCAGCCAGGATCTGTAGCCTACTATCTGTATCTGACAGCTGTCACCCTCCCGACAGAGGCCAAGGCCTAGCCCTGCATTAAAAGCAGCATGGCTGATCAGATTACTGGGACAGTGTGTCAGAACTGACTGCACCGAACTAGAGAGACAGAAAGTAAATCTATAAATAGCAGTTCTGCTTGTCTCCATGAGCCGCTGAAGGATAATAACCAATATTGAACAGCAATGTTTAGCCTCTGAAACTGGTGGAACACAGCTCCTGCCACATCAGAAGATGCTGAGGATGGGAGGGAAGGGCATAAGAAGCTGTGTGGGCAGTTCAGTCGCTATCTTGGCAGCAGCAATGGCTGGGTTTGCAAGGAGAAGCAGCATGCAAAAAAGTTCTCAGTGATCAGGACATTGAAAGCAACACAGCTCAAAGTCACCTTAGACGAAAGTCATGGAGACCAAAGTCACCTCTGTGCAAGATGCATGCAGAACGCCAGCCATTCCCTGGGGAACATTGGTGCTCAAAGAGATGCTGTGATAAGAGAGCCTCTCTGTTTGATACCTATTAGAGACACGAACCAAATCTTCAGGCAGAATGGTTGTGCTTTGAAAGCCACTCAGAGGTGGAGATGCTGTAACTGCAGCTTCTGAGGGCTGTGGGGACAGCAGTGCTCAGTTATCGGACATTGAGGAGTTGTAGAAGACCTGTCCAGCACACAGCAGGTGCATCAGAGCTCTCGGAGCCATCTACCACTCTTAAAAGTTTCCACTGATAAAAGGAGAGTATCTGAAAATTAGTAAACAGCTTTGGAAATTCAGCCCAGAGGTGGAATGGAAAGTGGATCATAAGTCAAGGCAACAGGAAACCGGAATGGTGAGAATAACATAGATCTCTTATCGCTGCTGAACTGCCAGGTAATACCAGAGGTTACTGCAGGCAAAACAGAGGTCCATAAAGGTCTCAAGATATGTGAGGAGCCCTGGGTAATTTCTGCAGTAGAAACTAGTAGACAGCAACTTCTCTATTGTAATTCTGAATTGGAAAGGGTCATCTGCTGCTCTGTCAGCCTAGAATGAGATGTGGATCTTTGTCCATGGACCATCAGGAAAGAGCAGCAGGAGCACCACTATTCTTATGCTTACTCTGGCCATGGCCAGCTGGAGCCTTGCTCCAGATCCCAACACATCTCAAGTCAGCAGGGGCGGCCCCAAGACATCACCACAGCCTCCTGCTGTGCTCTTTAGGAGGACAGCAAGGAACAGGAGCTGCTTGGTCAACATGTGGCATCAGCAAGCGTGTGGCCCCAGCAGATACAGCCTGCAGCTCCCCGCGTGCTGGTCTTTCATTCAGGCTGTTCTGTTCTCCACTCAGGAAAGTACAGAGGCTTCTCCACACTCCACCATGAAGCAGTAGCCAAGTGGAACTGAAAGCACAAAGCAAGGACTCACCTACACAGATCAACTTTTTACACTGAATAAAAAGAACTATGAAAGGATATAACTTTTTACATTGCTAAAACACTAAGAGCCTGATTTGGATAATTCAAGGTATACAAATGTGGCTGTCTACTTGAAAACCAGTTCAGGTGATTGAGACCAGTGTGACACCAGAAGCCCGAGCAGCCGAGCATGCACCATCCATCCCCACATTGCTCCTGGTGCAGCTCGAGGCCTCTGAGCCTCTGGTGTGCCAAGCTGGGCATCGATACTTATCAAAGAATCATAGAATCCTAGAATGGCCTGGGTTGAAAAGGACCACAATGACAATCTCGTTCCAACCCCCTGCTATGTGCAGGTCACCAACCAGCAGCCCAGGCTGCCCAGAGCCACATCCAGCCTGGCCTTGAATGCCTCCAGGGATGGGGCATCCACAACCTCCTTGGGCAACCTGTTCCAGTGTGTCACCACCCTCTTGTCCCCATGGATTTCAAAATAGGACAAAGATGATATTTATCCCCTGAACTGAGAAACAAATCAAAACCTTTCCAGCCCACAAGTTTCAAAATAGCAATTTACTGGTACAGGAGTGTCATACTTCCCCTCAGCTGTAGTGATGGATTTCACTGACAGCCAAACACTTTTACCAATGTGTTTTCCTCAGCTAATTCAGCAGTTATAAGATGCTGCTCAGTGACTGCCCTGGCAGCTAGCAGCTCCCTCTGTATGCTCATGCACCCAGCAGCACTAGCATCATGTGCCCAGTGTGCACAAAGCCCAACAGGGAGAAGCTGCACCAGGGAGGTGCTGTACCAGGGAGGTTCCCAGCTCAGTAGCTCGGTCCCAGCGGTCTCTGGTGTCCCTGCCAGGCTGTCACCCAGGCAGTGCCATGCGTACACCTGGGTTGCATCCCCTGTATGCAGGCATCAGATGGCAGCGGCTCCGCGCGTGGCTGCAAACCTCCACCACCAGCCCCCAGAGCCAGCCAAGGCCCCCACGGCTCCTCATTAGTGATGGACTCTTATTTATTTTGTGGAGTCAGTGGCTTCTGCCAATAATGCAACACTCCTAATTAAAAGCCAACTTCTTTCGTAACCTACAAAGTCCTGCTTCCACCTCTGCCCAAAGAAGCAGAGAAATGGGAGCCCTTCCCGTGGCCTCGCTTGTCCTCCATTTAAAGGCAGATTCCACAGACAAAGTGTAAGTGCATTTTGTTTTATTTTGTTTTGTTTTGTTTTTTTATAAAGACGGCATAAAGCAGCAAAGTTTGAAGGACATCCAACATTTATGCCGTGTGCCCACTTGATATCACAGGGGACTTTCCATAGGAGCAAAGGTTTTCTTAATAAAGGGTCTCATTGGCCAGTTGGATCAAATCATGTAGACACCGATATTTTGCTGCTGGCAATACTTTAAACCCACAGTTAGGCAGGTGTAGAGACTGCAGTGGCCTTGAAACTCTAGCATGGTTTATACATGGTATACACATCTTTGAGGATTTGGAGAAATCTACAAGGGATCTAATGCTTTTCCACCTATTGACATTTACAAAGCAGTTTAAATCATGCATGAGAGGCCTCAGGCACATGTAGTTCACAAAACACAACTCTGTGCTCCCAGGGAATTTAAGCTGACCAATGCTCTTTATTAGAACCGACAGTGAAAGACAGCTATTGCAAAACCTCTACAAGAAATGCAATGCAAAGATGACAGACTTAATGCCGGTGGATATATTATGCAGATTATCCAACTCAAGCCTTGCTTGTTAAATAAGTTTCATGCTTTCCTCACTCCCACTGCCTCTCTTAGGTAATATCCTCCCTGGCTTTATCATGGGAGCTGTTCCCTAAATTCCTTGATCAATCATCTGCTTTCCAGGACTTCAGACATGCTGAGTTAGCTCTGAAGATAAGACAGAGATGCTTAACAGTGGAAAACAGTTAAACCTTTTCACCTAACAGCACAACAGTGCCACGCACATATGAGATTAATACTTTAAAAACTTAACAGCTATTTTGCTGATGAAAGAATAGGAGGAATTTGAAGGAATCCATCATCTCTGACAAGTCACCTTGAAGCTGTGAATTCCCAGTGCAATATAATTTTTTTCAATATATGCTTTTGCTATGTACATACAAATGAAGAACAAAATGCTGAGATCCTTGCTCCAGTTTTGATCAGCTCTTAATAAAATTCTGAAAATCTCTAATACAGATTATCTAAGAATCTGTCTTCTTACCAGGAGAAAAAGACTACATGCAATTTGATTGCATCTTAAAGCCTGCAAACAGTGCTTAATATATACATGAGAGTGCAGTCTGCATGTGGAACTCCTCTGCTGGTGACTGCTGCTCAAGCAAGTACTGCTCTGTCTTCACCCAGAACTGAAGCACATGCTTGGTAGGGTCCAGAATTTACAGAGGAACTCCAGTTTGGATGTGAATTTCAACCAGTAATGAGTACAGTAGCAGCCTCTTGGAGTTGCATGGTGAAGTTTCCGACTGTGGGAGGGTTTTATCTGCATGCAGGTATGAAAATACAGGCATGAAAATAGCATTTCAAAAAAATAAATGTTTGTATATGAAATGCAAGCAAATACAAACACGTAATGTTGATGTATTATATTGCATATGCATATGTGTATGCAAATGTGACGTCTACGTTACACACACTGTTATCATTGAAATTGAAAGTTTTAAGGAACAAAACTCAGCCCTACAGTGGTATCTCTGAATTATTACTGGTGGCCTCCTTGGCAGCAAGCTGGGTCACACTCAGCTTGACCTAATCAAAATGATTTGCTTGCTGTAGCACTATCAGCACTGCAGAAGTGTTATTGGCAGATTGAAATCACTGATGGCTTTTCCACAAATAGGAAGCAGAAATGGATGTATACTAACTATTCTGCTTAAGGGGAATCAAGGGAAAAGATTTTATTTATTTATTTTTAACACTACAGGTTTGGTTTTCCTTTGAATCCCAGGCTAAAAACAGCAGCAGAAGCCCCTTCCCAAATGTATTTGATGAGCTCAAACAAGCTTAATGGGTCCTATTTGCAATCATGCTTTTGTTACTGGGTGTAAAACACACAGCCAAGCATAAAGTATGACACCAAAGGAGAGATAAGAGGCATTTAGTGCTCATATGTAGCTCCACCTCCTCAGAAATCAGGCAGATAACATAACAAAGAACGTTTCATAAGATTTTAGACTTTGGCTCAGTGTGATGGAAATCAGAAAAACGGCTATAAGTGACTCCAGTGGTATCGGATCAGGCCCTAAATAAAAACCTGCACACTGTGGAGAAAGAAGTTAAATCTATTTGGCTGCTTTGTTCCCAGGTTCTGCTAAAAGACCTCTGCCATGGATGGATACTGCAGCTTCCTCACCTGGGAGCAAAATGCTGGAGGCAGGAGCAGGACAGCCCAGAAACTGGTGAATAAAACTCTGCAAATGCCCTGCGAGCTTCCAAACACCAAAACTCACTGCCTATGTCAAGATCCTAATGTTGAACAGATTACATAGTCTTGAAAATCGGCAGGGAGGAAAGATCCAGAGAGAGTGGAGAAAAAAAAAACCCACAGAAAGTCAGATAGTAACCTCAACCCATAGCATCAAGTATTTTAAGCAAATTGCTCTAAAATTGCCAGTTTTGCATATTAGAACAACTCAACCCAGGCCACTCTATGATTCTATCTATGAACTCGCTCTGCTACTGAAATTCAAAAGAACTTACTGATAGTGAGAGAGTTTATATGAAAACGAAGCAAAGAATACTTAGCAGAAGGAGCAAAGAAGAAATATCTTGTATCAGTAAAACTGACATGTAAGCAGTTTTCTTGATCAAATTGTAGTTAAATTCAGAGGAAATGTAGTATTACTATGAAATAAGCCAAGTCTGTTTACCTTCAATAGCCTATAAATATCTTTCTAAGGGCAGAACAGCTGCTTTACTGAGGGAAAACCCATATGCAGTACAGTTTTTCATCTATAATTACAAGAATAAATTATATTTCACATTTCTTCACGTCCAGATCCTATCTTTGATTTCACACGTGACATGGTGGCAATGAGACAGACTTCTCAGGGAGATCAGCAGGGGATATGTGAGGATACTGATGCTTCAAGTAACTCCAAGCAGCCAGCCAAGAGGCACAACACACACTCACCCCCAGCCACCATCCAGAAGAGACTGCCATCCCTCATCAAGGCAGAGGAAAGAAGGGAACCAAACTAAAACCGTAGGGTCTATCCATGCTCCATCCATAAAGGAGCCGTAAGAGTGGTCCTCACACAGGCAACACAACCCCTCGGAGGGTATGAAGCTGGTCTGAGGGCTGAGAGCACCCCAGCTTGCTGGGACAAGGGCTGCTCCTGGATCACATGGACAACACAACCACCACGACCATTACAGCACTGGAGCCACAGAGCTGCCTGGAAGGTGCCAGGTTCCTGCTGCTGCTCCTGCCTGTGCTTTGTCGCCCCATGTCCATGCTCATGGGGATGATGAGTCCAGGCTGCAAATTGAGACAGCGCTAAGCAAGCTGGAAAACACTACAAACACATGACGTCTTCTATCTTCTGCATATACAAACAACTTCTTTGCTCTGCTTTGATCCAGTGGCATACTAAAAACATTTCTGCCTGACCTGTGACCGACTCGTTGTCATCTCTGGCCAGTCCCCAGTCTGTTACTAATTGGCACCACTGCTGTTAGCCTTGGGAATGAGGCCAAGGGCCAGAACAGGCAGGGAAAACCCTTGTTGGGAGCACATGAGCAGGCTGTGCAACTGTCCTTATTCTCTGGGAAAGGAGCACGCTCTCAGGGGGATATTGATCTCAACACACTACTTAAAAATGCATTAAATACATTTTTTCTGTATATATATTTGATAGATATAATTATGGTAGTCCCTAGAACAACATGCCTGTTTGTAGACTGCTTTCAAATTCATCTAATTTGTATTGCCAGATGGTATGAATGATTGCTACAGATAAACTTTGGATACGTTCCATTATTAATTGACAGAAGCATGGTCACAGCAGAACGCTCATCCCACACCTCATATCTGACAATTAATGGTTAAAAGATGAAAGTACTGAAGAAAAAATGAGTCTCAGGAGTCCCAAGTCCCATTTTATAGCCTTGAGAGCTAAACTTAAACCACCAAAATGTATTATGCTCTCAGATCTCTATACCAATCTTGTTGCACGTGTACAATTTCCAATCCCATCAACGGCTCCCTGCAGAAGCCAGGCTCTGGTCACAGTGTGTTATACACAGGGCTGGGAAACGCCACGGGAGAGTAAAATCTGACAATCTTCAAGTTCAAGAAATAAGATGGTTGTAAAAACCAAATGTCTCACTGCAGATGGTTGGTTTTAAGCTGGTCTTCTACATAAAACACAAACACAAGGACTCTGATGAAGAGCATAAAACACTGAGCATCGTAGACAAGACACCTGCTCCCAAAGCAATGGTGGGGTCCCAAGGAGCTGGAAATACCTTGCTCTCAGTATTTTACAAATCCATATCTAGTGATTATGCCCTCAATGAATTAAGCAAAAACTGAATTAAGCAAAGTGCTTAACTCACTAAAATTTTTCATTCTCCAACTTATTCCACTGGAACACATATAATACATTTTTTTTTTCCTCCTCCTTTTATGTAAAAGGAGACATTATGAGGCAAGAAATCCTCAGATTTGGGATAAACAACATTTACCAGTGACACACAGCTTAAAGACAAACAGATGAAGAAGTATGTCCTAAGATGTGAGAAATAGATGTTTCGTAGCTTCTTGACTTGCAATGGTTGTTCCCCTAACTGAACAGTATGACAAAGAGTACAATCTTAAAAACAATATTTCCACTTACAGCACAACTTTCATCTGCAAGCTCTTGCATGTCATACATGCTTACACACTGCTTTTCATAAACACACGCGCTGAGCAGAAACTGCCAAAAAGGTACATAAATTACTTCATCTGAGGTAGGACAATATGGCCAGTTGGCAAAGAACACATGTACTATATCATGGCTTGATTGATGGGAATAGTGTTATAATTGCAGCTGCAGAGTCTGTTTGGCGGAGATGAGGACGAATACAAAAGCACCAAATGATGTCTGACGGGCGCCCAGAGGTGACAGCCCTGTTCTCTGCCCTCCTGTAGCCCCTTGTGACTGCAGTGATGCACCATGATCCCACGAGTTCAAAGAGCAGAGCTGTGGATTTGGGTCTACAACGTTAAGATGCTAGTTTGTGCAGAAGATATGTCTGGCAAAACACAAAACCAACCGATCAACCAACCAAAAAAAATAATCACGAGAAGAAAAAAAACATTGTGAAGGACCCAGAGTTCCTCGTTGTTT
The DNA here is from genome assembly GCF_905368555.1 of Meleagris gallopavo. Taxonomy (NCBI): domain Eukaryota; kingdom Metazoa; phylum Chordata; class Aves; order Galliformes; family Phasianidae; genus Meleagris; species Meleagris gallopavo. The sequence goes on from NC_139424.1 coordinate 1,461,357, forward strand.
TATTTCAGTTGGGGCACTGCCCCATGGTACCCTCTGGTGTGTTCCTGGACCGTTTCCTCAGCCAGATCGATTGCTGTCTTTCCTCTGGCTGGTGTATGTGGCATGAACACAAAGGTGTGTACTCACAGTCAGCATCAGATCTGACTGTTCCCGACAACTCCTGTGATACTGCAACCTCAGGGACTTGAGGACACATCTGTGAATAGATGTAGTAGTTGCCATCTGCACGAACTGCATTATTTAACTGCATTGGCACTGATTAACATTTGCTGTAACCTATGGTAATGGGCTCTGGGGGCTTCCAATGTCTGCTACACAGTGGCAGCTGATGTCTCCTGCTCCATCCTTAAAACAGGATGTTTTAATTTTTAATGGAGCACATGTTCGATTGGCTATACAAACAGGCTAATCTGCAAAGCATGTGCTCAATAACAAGCCAAGCTATGCAGCCAGAATAACAACACTGCTTTGCCACGCACAAGATGCAAAAGGCTCCCTGTTTCATGCCACCGCCGCTCAGTGCTGATGGTCAGGAGGAATGACTGCACACGTTCCCCATTTTCAACAGCAGCCCTTAGGAATTAGCTCCCACCTTCAATGCACCTCAGGCTGCTGGCTCATTTCCCACCTGGGAAGCCGAAGCAGAGAGCCAACAAAGTTCAGGTGCCTGGAACAGAAACCGCAGTGGTGCAGCAGAAGCACTCGGAGGCAAAAGTACAGTGTGGGCTGGGAGGGGAGAGCACGGCTGGGGCTGGTACATTTGGAAGAAAAATAAGCTGGTGGGCATTTAAGCAGACAGCAGAGAAGTGAACGCTTCCCTGCTGCTGGAAACAATACATAAATAACATTCTGCACGTCCATCCTTTCTCTCAGATCTCATGTAACCCACAGACACGTTCCTTCAGGGCATGTCTATTTGTAGACTATTAGTAGATTACGGTGTCAACAGCCTGTGTTAAAAAACATAAACTGCATACATGTTAAAAGAGTAAGGTAGAGGCGCAGCCTGCCTCTGTGATGCCGTTTGGTTTTGCCAACACAAACTCAGATGCATTTTATCTACATTCTCAAAGAGAACAAGGGTCCTCTAGGCTGCAATGCAATGTTTCAACGTATTTATTTTGGAGGGGAAGTTCGTGCCTTGCCCCACGTGCTTCCCTCGAGGCAGTATTTTAGGGGGGGTATCCAGACTGTATGTCCTGCAGTCCAAGAGATACCAAAGATTGCTAAGGACAACAGACACATACAAACAAAACAGGAGAACACAACAACAGAAAAGGGGCAGCCACTGGGCAGGAGCATTTGTTGGTGTATCCAAAAGCAGATGGGTTGGAATGCAGGAATTCCAGGCTTCTGCCTGCAAAGCCTTGTCAGGTTTTCATTTTCCAGACTCAAGGAGTTTGCTTCTGTTCCCCTTTTTCTCTCTGAAGAAGCATGTTTTCCAAAGCTCAGTAGGTTTTCCTTCTGTTTCTTTGAATTGCTTGCTACCTCTGACCTGATTTGTCTACAGAATATGCCAAACCTTTAACAAGCATGGGCTGATTAAACAATTAATGGAATGCTATTTCAAGACAGCCTCATCTTGTTCCAAACCTGTACTCTTGACCATTTCTGAACCATAAACATGAGCTGACCTTTCAAAAAGGTCACTTTTATTTTTCTGTTTTCTTCCATGATGAATTATGCCTTTGAGAAAGGTACTAAATCACTAAGCTTCTCAACAGATTCAAGAAAGCGAGAGGAATTTCATTCCTGTGGTCTCCACAAAGTACACACAGGAAGCTCTTTCATAATTTGGATGGTCAATAGATCTGATGAGCTAACGAACATCTTTTTCTGCCTTAAGACATGCATTTTGGAGATGCTAATGTAATTATCCCCCACCTCTAAGAGGCCAACTAGGACTCAGTGAAAGAACTTCAGCACTGGGAAATGTGTTTCTACCTTTGGACGCAACGGATACATTTCCAGCAGTGGTCCACTGCCTGAGAACAGACCTGGCATTCATGCTTTACTACTGATTACCCTGGAAGCACATGAGAAAAATCAGACTGTTATTGCCTCTCTGGTGTTTTTGCAAGCTGTTGGAATATTCCAAAAAATACACACAAAACCATCATAAATTCACTGCGAACTTGAATGAAGGACAAAACATCCTCACACGTTTTAGTAACCTAAAACCCCATTTGAGAAAGGCTGGGCACAGCGACATGAGAAACAGTTGAGAAATCCCATCCTGAGGTTAAACGCTCCATCTCCCTTCCATCAGCAGTATCAGACCAAGTGCCTGAGCTGATCTCTACAGTAACAAGATCTAAATCAGTGAGGGCTGTATTCGAGTTTAAAGATAAAATGAGTATTGATTGGTGTGCTGAAGTCCATGTGCAAAAGCAAGCTTTGAACCCTTTTGATAAGAAACCTTGTCAATCTGAGAAGTCAGAAACTCCCACGAATGTTACCGGATTCTCATGCGGTGACACCTGGAGGGGCAAGCATAAGCTCTCTGCTTATCTTTGCATCTATCACAATCACCTTTATCATGCAGGAAATATTTCTTAGCATAGCAGCAGTCATCTGAAATTCAGACAGTCTGGAGACAAAAATTGAAGCCCTGGAATTCAAGTCTCTTCTCCATGCAGTCGAGAAAGATGCACTCATCTCAGTTGTAACTCAGGAAGGTTTTGTCTGCCCTACAGAAAACGAAAAGCTGCTACATTAATGCACAAGGGTGTCCTTTCCATCAAGTTCCTTAATTAGCTTATCTGGAAAAAAAACTATACCAATCAAATTAAATATTAATCACATATAAACTGCTGATCACAATCAGCTGGGGGTTCACGCATGCAGAACGTAGGGATCGCAGTGTGATTTCTTTTCCCAGAGAGTTTCCTCCTGCTCTCCTTCCTTTGCCAATTTAGCAAATTCATATAAAAAACAAAGCTTGAGTTTTCCAAGTACAACATTAACAACAGACCAGAAGTTTTTCCGCACTAAAATATTGAACTGAAAATTCAGTTCCTTTAAATCATTCTAAATCCCTGCCTCTGATTGGGTTCATTAATAAACATGCTGGTTTTGTTACAGGGAGTGACATATGGCATAATCCGCTAACAGGAAGGAGTATTTTGCATTTTATTGTAGAAAACAAACATGCAAACAGGTTTTCACAGATGGCTTTCTTAGCTTCTGGAAGGAAAAAAAAAAAAAAGCTTAATAATGCTTGAAAACAATTCTCCCCCCTTCCTTAAAAGAAGAGAAGGGGAAAAAAAATTGACTGGAACTGCTTTTCAATTAAAGTAAGTTCTACTATATGTTTCAGCTATACTCCAACTTCCTTTATGCTATTGCTACTTCTTTAGTTATGCATGAAATAAAAGTCTAACAACTTGCAAGTATCTGGCAATATGCACCTAGAGAGTAAAGCAAACAAAACAAAAAATAAAGTGAAATTCTTGGCTGAATACTTGACTCCCTCCATCCCCTCATAGATTTCTTCTTCTGTAGAAGGCTAAGATTTCATCCTTGATATCTGAGCGAGTCCAGTTCAGGGACTAAATTCAACCTTTCCAACAGGACAGTCAAGACCTTACAAGACTGAGTTGTTCTTCTGACGAAGTGCATCCAGGTCTTGCCTTCTGGGTTGAAGCTTTGTCTAACTGCTCAGCATCGAGAGAAAACCTCCAAAGTGACCAGAGAAGACCCATCAGGAGAGATTTGGATCTCTGTAACTAGAGCTCTGCCCATATTTCCTCATTATTCTGTTGGTTTGGGCATGTGATAATGTGAAGCCTACGGTTGTGCACTTGGAATCATAATACCATGCTGTTCACAATCTGACTTGTGGATAAGTTGCAGGAAGTCTGCAAAATACTTTATAAAAAAAATTGTAACGCTTACAAAAGCACAGAACAAAACATAGAACACCTTTCTTGCCCATTCATTCTCACTTGGACTTGTTCCACTCCTTTGTCATCTTTTCCCCACTGCCACAGCAGACCTTTACTCTGAATTTCATGGTGCTCCTTGTGAGGTCATATCTGCAGTATATTTTTCAGTACTGTCCAGAATATCCAGTGTTGCTTGATCCCAAGGCAACTTCGTTCCCTTTCCTATCCCAAATATAAGTTCCCATGGCTGCACTAAGCACAGACTCTTAGAACTGAGGTTGACAACAAACCAAGTATTACGGTCTAGAGCAGAACCCGCAACTTTTCTCAGTTCTATGCATGAATTGCGTATTTTGAGCTTTTCCTTGTGCTAAAATAGAGAACAAATGCTCCAGAAATTTTCTGCATTAGGTGTGCTTAGGAGCTCACACTGTCTACATGGCAAATGCAGCCACTCTAATCCCTGTTATCTCTTTTGCATAAGGAAACCAAGCTGACAGCATTTAATCAGCTCCAAATTTACACTACTGATCACCTTTTCCATTTAATCATGACTGCAGCCTTTCAAGAAGTAATTCCCTTTGGTTAAAATTAACAATGACAGGCTGTGTTTTTACACATTGCTGAAATGTGTAAAACAATCGGATGGAGAAAAAAAATGCCCTCCTTTTTCAGAGCTGATTTACGATATATATGCAAACCCTATTAAAGTTAAACCATGCTTTTCAATGAAATGAGGATTTCCAACAAGCTGCTCTCCATTTTATTTAAGGATCCCAATGACTGATACAAACGGTGGTAATCAGCTCTATTGCTAATATAGGATATTTGGGCTAGGAGATAACATACTTAACCCTTAAGTGAGAAATAGCTCATAAATCACAAGCATTTGTAAGGGAAGTATAATAAGACTCTCTCTTGTGAGCAGAAATCAAATGATATCCAGCTGAGACACATTATACTCCTTTCTCCAAAATCTAAAGGTTAAATATAAAAAGAAATTAATGTTGAGAAGGAAGATTGGGGGAAGTGGGACAGGAGTAGGCGGCAAAGAGGAATGCAAATATCTGAATAGGTGGGCTAACCTTCTCCCAAGAGATAAGACCAAACTGAGGAGGAAGCAGATGTGGCTCGAAAGAAAAGGAGAGCTCTCAGGAAATGACAGGGCCTGCTGGCTGCCTGCAAGCAGCCTCACCTGAAGGGCAGGCATACCTCCACCATCCAAGGCCTGAACAGATGCAGAAACAAGAACTGCCGCATCCATCATGTAGATTCAAAGATGTGCAGGGAGCACAAAGCCGTGCTGAGTGCTCAGTGTGTGCCAAAGCCTCAGCGACCACCCTCTGCAGGCACCAAAACGCCCCTGACCAGCACAAGACAGACACTGAGAGTCATAGAATGGCTTGGGTTGGAAGGGATCTCAGGGATCACGAAGCTCCAACCCCCCTGCCACAGGCAGGGCCTCCATCCTCCAGATCTGGTATTAGACCATGTTGCCCAGAGCTCCATCCAACCTGGCCTTGAACACCTCCAGGGATAACGGGGCATCTACAGCCACTCTGGGCAGCTGTTCCAGCACCTCACCACTCTCATAGTAAAGAACTTCCCTGATATCCAACATAAATCTTCCCTCCTTCAACTTAAAACCATTTCCCCTTGTCCTGCTGTTGTCTACCCTAGCAAGCAGTTGACTCCCCTCCTGTCTGTAGGCTCCCTTTAGGTCCTGAAAGGCTGCAATAAGGTCACCCCACAGCCTTCTCTTCTCCAGGCTGAACAAGTCCAGCTCCCTCAGCCTGTCCTCATAGGGAAGGTGCTTCAGCCCCAATCATCTTTGTGGCCTCCTCTGGACCCTCTTCAGCAGCTCCCTGTCTTTCTTATACTGGGGCCCCAGACCTGCACACAGTACTGCAGATGGGGCCTCACAAGGGCAGAGGAGAGAGGGACAAAGGTACAATCACCTCCCTGAGCCAGAGATGTGAAAAGGATTACGACCATCAGTGGAGGAAGGATCTGAGGCCAGCAGTGAGGAAGGCCGATGAAACCCTCCTGACACAGAAGAACCAAAGGCAGTGAGGAATCCCTCTGCCTCCCATGCGAACCAGCTGTGAGAGCAGCAGGATCACACCTTGTGGTTCTGTCCCACTGAAGGCCAGCAGCGAAGCTGAAACTGCTGCATCCAAATACTGCCAAACTGCTAAAAAAACACGCAAGCTAAAAATGATTCATCATAACTATTCACCAGAGGATCCCACTGTGCTGTGACCATTGAAGGGAGAGGTGAAAGCTACACTGAGCGGTCTCCACCACATAGGAGTGTTCAGAAAGACGTGACAAAGACCAAGGATTTTGGTTTAGATGCAAGGCAGTGACAGAGGGCTGGGCTCTATGGTGCCCATTTGCTACGTGCCATCTCCACGCTGTGGATAGCTCACATGGGAGCGAAACCATCAATAATAAGGACTGTGGTGTCATCGTTTCGGTTCTGTAAGGTGGCTAAGAGAAGAACAGTGAGAGAGCTAACAAGGGGAGGTTACCTGGAATAAGAGCTGGGGCGAGGCCAAGGAAGAATGCCTTGGCTTTGCTGGTTTTCCTATGGCACATCTGCTACTCAGGCTGATGGGTTCATCGCTCAGCTTCTCTGGACGGGATGTAGCACTAAAAGGAGCCAAGTCTATCACTGGAGATGTGGGAACCTTATTTTTCTGGGAGCTGGATAGAAGTACAATGTAGATAAACAGGGACATTTCCTCCAAAGATTACACTCCAGAACAACTTTTTCTGCATGTGTGTGCTGCTTGCAGAACACTGAACCTGTTTCCAAAATAAATAGCTCCCAAAGAGGGTTTAATAAGGTTTGCTGTTTTCCAGAGGAAATAGATTGCAAACAAACTGTTTCCTGCTCCTATTTCAAGTGATTTTGGGTCCAATTATTTTCTTTTTTAGCATAAAGCTAAATGGACTATTCTGCCCTGTCCCTGACTGAGTTGAAGCGTGATTTCTTTTGATTATGCTTTTATGTTGCAAAACGTAGGGCTCTGCAGACATAATGGATGTCTCTGGGAGAGTGGCAGCAATTTTTTTTCTCTTTCTCTGTCTTTTTTTTTTTCTTTTTGTTTTTGTTTTGTTTTTTAAGTGTGCCAATGCTTGTGGGAGCTCACTTTGGTGCCTGCTGGGGCAGAATAAAAACATCAGAAGAGGCAGAGGGAGGGAGTGAAGGGAAAAAAACCCAAACAAAATGACTACTGTCCACCATGCCTAAGGGAGTCTGGCACAGAGGTGGGCAGAATTCAATAGAGCCTATGTGGGGTATATCTCAAGCACTAGATGAAGTCTGATTTCCGTTTTCTCCCAGATATTCTGATTATTGGGTTTATCTCCCCCCTCCTCCTACCCCCCTCAGCTTTCTTTTTTCCTTTTTTTTTTTTTTTTTTTAAGTGGAGCAGTGATAATTAGGGGAAATCTTGGCAGTTTTCCCATCCTGACCTTTATTCCACAGCATACTTTGTGGTCCGAATGCTTCCTATAATAAAGCTCCATCCTTTGTTTAATTTGTAAACACTGTTGGTCAGAAAAGGGAAAGGGAGAGCAGCTCCCCTTGTCCCTCTTGATGGGAGGTGAATGCAATCATCTTCCTGGTATGGAGGGGAAAGCTGGCAGGTCTGTGACTGTCTGGGTTAGTGGGGTATTACCAAGAATCAAACCACTGACTTCCTTGAAGATAAAGACCTTTATGTTGGCTGCAGCTTAGGAATGTACAAAACATGTTCTCATCTTCCAAGTCAAAGAAAGAAAGAAAGAAAAAAATCTGTTTCTATTTGTCTGGTTGTCTGTCGCCCAGGGGCAATAAATTCTATTGCAGGGACAAGGATGAAAAATCTTGTGTTTCATTTTTGATATCTGGATTTTACAAAAAAAAAAAAAAAAAAAAAAAAAAAAAAAAAAAAGAAGAAGAAAGAAAAGAAGAAAAGAAAAGAAAAAGGAACACAAGAATAATCCTTACATGCTAGTTTCTGAATCAGCCTCTGAGGGCCCTTCATAGAGTTTTAGTGTGGGATCTCAGCTCTTAGCCCTAATTACAGTCACTTTTTTGGTGGTTTTGGTTGGTATTTTTTTGGACAGACCCAGAAAGAGGCAGGTGGCTTTGGTAATTAGAGCAAAAATTCTGGAAGGTTTCATTTTTTATTTTCTTATAGATTTGTATTAATGTCCCTGGGCAAGTCACTTAACACCTCTGACAAAATTTCTACTCGGGATCATGACCCTGCTAATAAGGGAAAACTCAGAGTCATACTGGGGATCTCTGCAGATGTCTCCTCAAGAGGGTTCAGCCTATTTTCCTGGGGAAAAAGAAACGACTGGATGGTCTTTTCAGTATGGAAAAAGCCACAGGAACACATATTGTCTTAGAAATCTAACAAGCCACAGTTTGCGTATCAGATATAAAACAGTACTGCCTTCTCTCCTCATATTCACAGGAAAAAAGATTTTAATCGTAAGTCCTGTTAGTCAGCTGTGACATGATTTGCTCCTGGGAAGACAGAGCGGCCTCCAGTCTACTCCAGGTTCATCTCTCACATGCCCTGTGCTGCTTCTCAGCACGAAAATGAATTCCACCTCTTAGACCCAACAGATGCACACAGCAGGAATCTACCTGCTACACGGAGAAAGGCCTCGGGACACATAAGTGACTATCCAATACCTGTCAAAGAGATAGACACTAAAATTCTTCGGTGGCTCTTAACTTAATATTTCTTAATTAAAATAAAATTGAAGAGAGGGGAGAGAAAAAAAAAGAAAGAAAAACAGCCCTTAATTGTGTCAGCCATGGAAAAAATCTGAGATTGAGGGCTCCAGAGAAGAGAAAGTCCTTTTGGATTAAAACTCTACATTTTATATTTTATCTCCAAAAGGCTATAAATGAGGTTTGGGATTTAAAAAAGATTTCATATGATTTTGTAATTACCCAAGTTACTATTACCTGATTAACACAGGAATCCTAATAGTCTGTTGCGCTTTCATTTCTCCAGTTGTGGTTGTCATGGGGCTCGACACCTGTCACCTGTTCATTTACAGGCATTTTAATTAACCTACATTATGTATGCTTTTTTTTTTCCCCTGGATTTAGTGCCTGAATTTCATATTAAAAAATAAAGTTAATAGCTACCTGAAGGAGAGCTGCTGCCAAAACATTCGCACTCGATCCTGCCACATCCGTTTATCAGTACATGTCGCAGCAGCAGCAACCACCACTGCTTAATTGGCAGAAGTATAGGGCAGAATAAATTCCTTTTTGCAGTGATATAGGTCTCATCCTCAGACCTAAAAATAAAGTCTTTCACGGGGCTGCATGTATACAGACAACTTGTATACAGTTGGTTGCATTCAGACCTACTATGCTTGGTCCCTGATGGGCTCCAGAAGTGTGCAGCAAGTTCAGCTCCCACCCATCACAACATCTGAGCACGGGGCATCTAGAAATACATCTGGATCTGGAGCATGTTTTGTTACAATCCACAAAACATTCTCAAGTGCACACACTGATGATGCTGTGGGTGCTGCGATATGTTAGCTAACATGAAGCAATTAAAGGGTTCTGTTCATTTCGCGCGGGCCCATGACAACCTTCAGGGCTGATGAATAAAGGAGCACATGTTTCTGAAGCACAGTGTTGGTGATGATGGGTCTCATAGCACATTGGGCTACCTGGTCTGAACCACGGAATGCTCAATATCCTACATGCTGCAGAGCGGGCACTTCTCATGTTGGTATAAATGCAACAGCAGCACGATTTCCATCATACTGCCACAGCACTCCCTGACGGACAGCCGTTCACAGAACCTAAAAACGCTCTTAGAATATCCCACAAATCCGACCACCCCAGGCTGCAAGGCTGGGGAGAGCAACATCAAACTCAAGGCAACTTTGATAACGAAAAAAACAGACATTCATTTAAGGCAAGACCTCCAGCCTGCCTGCAACGGGAAGGAACGCAGCCTGCTTTCTGCTCCTCTTTTCTCACTTCCCTCCAGCATACAATAGCTGCCTTCTCCTCCACACGCCCGCAGCCTTTGTTTGTTCCTTCGCAGCTATGGGAGATGAGGATGGGGCCTGCAGGCTTCGACAGCTCAGCAATTCCCAGCCCAGCTCCTGCAGAAGCGTTGGGCCTGTACGAAACCCTGCATGAAACCAGCCGGCGGGAGGGCAGCGGTTCTCCTGCAGATGCCAAACGGCTGCACAGCGCAAATCCAAGGCCCTGCGTTTTAATTCTTCGCGGATTAATTGTCGAGATGAGCCACACTTCAGCACAGAATGAGGCGAGAGGTTTTTCTTTTCAGCGCCGACGCCGCTCCTCAGAGCCTGGATCTGAGCCATCCTTTTCCCTGCTTTGCCCTCCACTTCTCAGAGCCATCTTCGCCCGCAGCGCCGCTCACATCGGCAGCCAGGCAAGTACAGCTGGGAGCTCTCCCAGGGCCCATCGCTTCAACTGCACTGAGCCTCCTGCTCCAGGCAATGATCTGCTCTGGTTCTCCCCGCTTCAGCAGCTATTCCTCACCAGCAGGAAGAACAATAAACCCCCAACTCCACCTCTGAGCCGCGACCCGCAATGTCACACGTCTGTGTCAGTGCTGCTGAGCAGGGCAAGAAGCACAGCCACCAGGTTCTGCAGGTGGGGGAATTGTGTTCTGCCCACCCCTGACAGCAGCACAAGCAGAGCTTAACTCCCAACACAGCACTCTGAGCAGTAAAACTGAGGGGAATGTCACTGTGCTGTGTGCGAGGTGATGCAACGAGCAGGATCTCCCACGTCCATGTTTTAGTGCTGCAATAAGGAATTCTCCACGAGTAGGGAAAATAAAGGGCTGGAGCATACGGTTTCTATCTGTGCCGCGCAGAAACTGATTAAAAATGCTAACAACCATGATTGTCCAACAACCAGGAGCTCCCAAGAGGCTCATACACACAGATGGTGATTAGTTTGGGATGGCCAGAACAATCACTAGCACCATGTTGCAGTAACACCCACAGACTATCTGTCACAGTCCCAAGAGACACTTAAAGGCTGTTTACTTCATACAGTTAACTTGAACCATAAGCTTTACAAGCCTCTTTGATACATTTTTAATCACTCTCCCCATAAACCCCTACCATCTCCCTGCACCGACACGCGCCGGGCTCTGCGGCACAGCTCGGCGGCGGGTGGACAGGGGCTGCATGCAGCACTGGGGCCTCCTGGGCAGCTGGAGGACTGGATCCCCCCGGCCCCGTGCAGGTGGCACAACCAGGAGGTCAGCAGCAGCCGTGCAACAAGGCTTAGTATGGTTAAACTGAGACAATTGTTGGTTTTTTTTTGCAAGTTTCTTTTTTCCAAGGAATTCTGTTGCTCCAGGCTAAGAAAATATTTTTATTTAAGGCTGGTGCGTTGTTTGGGAGGGTTTTTTTCTTTTATTTTGTCAGTTAGGTCCAATATGCTGAGTACTGTGTGCATTGCTGCTTCCAAAGCTATCTTTCTTCCAGAGATTGTAATCTTTCTTTAAACAAAACAAACTGTTTTGTAATTTATACCTCTCAAAGAAGAATCCCCAAACAACAAAGCAGCCTTGCCCTTCCCTTCCCAACAAACCGCCGCCTCCTGATCCTGCAGTCCATCTCATGTGAGCGAATGGCTCCGTCCACCCAGAGCTCCATGTGCAGACTGAGGAATGGCTGAGCCCCCAAACTCTGCCCAGAGCCACTCTGGGGAACCAGGACCAGACGGCAGTGCTCAGCGCTGTCATCTTGGCAATTGCTCCCAGGAGCCAGTACAGTGAAGTCATTGGGAAAGCAGGTTAATTTATGGCAGGAGGAGATGGGGGGCACTGGGCTGTGGAAAGCCACTTTTGCTGCCTGTTTCACCGGTGTAAATTTAAATAACTCCCACAGAGCAATCTGAGATTCACACTGAGCAAATGTTAGTAGACTCTGCTTCTCCTTTGTTGTCGTTTTTCCTCCTTTAATTGCCTCATCTGTTTGGAGAGAATATGTACCCACAAAATGGATCTTTGTTATGTTCCCTTTGCCACCTATAAAGCTGTTTCTGCTTCTGTCCCTTCCCCACATGAGATCACTTCCCACCTCTGTGCAGCATGAGGTAGCCTGGTGGAGAGGTCTAAGTACAGATCAGAGGAACCAGGGAGTCGTGGCTTCACACAGTGACCCGAAGCAAATGGAAATGGGATGGGGTTTTGGTACCCCAGCCAGAGAAGGTGAATAGAAATACTGGAAAACTAAGAGAGGAATGAAACGTAGAAGAATCAATGTATGGCTCTGAACATCTAAAATTCTATAATTCATAAGTGCCAGTATAAACAGTATAACTGGTATGGATCAATGCAGTTATTATATTAACGGGGAAAACAAATCTCCTGTTTTTCCTCAACAAAATACACAGATGCTGTAGGAGTTATATTACCAGCACAGAAACTTTCCCCATTCACTAAAAGTATAGGTTGCTGTAAGAATTTGATGCAAATTTTGAAATGCAAGACTCACTTCTATTTTGCTATTTGGTCCATAACCCATCACAGACCTGTCTTTAAAAGCAATTTAAAGACACAAGTACTGGCAATTTCCAAATGTAAAGAAACACCAGGCAACACTTATTTACCTCTTGTTTGCCTCAGATGATGCAGATCTGCACTGAAAGAAAACCATCTCCATAGCACTGCCCATCTAGGAAGACATCCAAAGCCCTTTCTGCCTGAACTTTGCTTCCAAAGGCTGGAGAGCACATCAGATGACGTGCTTTAACATCACATGGGCTGTACCTCCTCTCACAGCTCTGCACGCCGAACCCTGCAATGATGCCAGCACCTTTCTGACTCCCATGCAGCACTACAACTCATCGTCCTTTAAGTCCCCAAGGCTTAAATGCAACTGCAACACCCTTGGCAGCAGTCTCAGGTCGGTGTGTGGAGAACGCCCACCAGTGTGCTGCCCAGCGCCGTCTCTGTTGCTTCCCTGTGTGCTCCTGTGTCTGTGCATCCATCTGTTTCCTATCCTGTGAGATTGTGACGTCACGGCAGGGACTTTATCTGTTTGGGGACTACAGCACCTACCAAAAGGGGCTCTCGGCTCTCCCTGCAGCCCCAAGGAATGAAGCTGAGTCAGTAACAATGTCAGCACTGCAATGAGAGGAGGTGTGAGGAGTGCTGCCTTGGTGCCTGAGTCCATCTCCTGGGCAGCAGCACCCAGCTGGGGGAAGGCAGAAGCCACCCACCCTGGCATGCTGGAATTCAATGACATGCCGGGAACCAGGCTGCATGCTGTGATATGACTTAAGCCAGTCCACAGAAGGGACAAAGACATGATCCAGCCCCACCAACTCCCTGCTCTGTGCCCAAACCACGGGGCCACATGCTCTCTTTCATGAGACTCTTTTCACACAACACTGAAGCCTTGGGCTCTGCCTTCCAGAGGTGAATATTAACATAGAAAAACTCTTTCCCACTCAGCTGGCAGAGTTAAGAGCATACTGCCCAACGCAGCAGTCAGAAGGAAAGCAACATGATTAATGGAAACATGCCTTGCTTACCCGTGAGCTCCTCTCCACTCCCCCACCCACACACATACATAAACTTTTACAGCTTTGGCTACTTAAGTTCTTATCCAGACAATCTGTGCAGGGTTATAAACTATGGTAGGAACCCTCAGGCTACAGGGTCCCTACATTAGCAACCACTCTGTATTGAACAATCCTATTGATACTCATCAATCATTTACTTGAAAAGAAGAAAATATATTAAAAGGGACTGCAGGGGATTTATCTTCCCATACTGATAAACTGTTAAAAATTAATGAACTAGAGCAACTCTGAAGGCACTGTAAAGCAAACCAAAAAAAAACCCACAAAATCCCCCATAGGCCCCCAGAAAGCTCTGAGAGGGTGCTTCTATGCTGAGGATACTTCGTGCTCTCTGGCCTGCTGGTTTTTCCTTTTGTGTGTGCCTACCAGCACAGATGACATGCCTCATCTACTGGTCTTTTCCTGGCATTCTGCACCCCTGGCACAGAAACGCTTTTCATTTGCTCCTGCAAGAAGGGAACAAAGATACCACAGCTTGAAAACCCCATTCACTGACCCATGTCTGGGTGCTAGTTTGAATCTGGCAGAGGGCTATTTAAAAACTTCCCAGCCTTTTCTATCCTTGAAGCTGTCAGATCCTGCAGCACAGCTACAACCACAAAATTCAGCGAGTTGCCCAAACTTTGTGCAATACAAAGCTCCCTGGCAGCTTACAAATAGCCCGAGGGCTGTGCTTAGCTAACATTAAATGGAACAGATTGCAGCTGCCTTTCCTATCACACAGAGTTGTGGGCGCAGAGATCAGAGGTCTCGTCATTCACTTCTCCATAAAATCTCTGTCACTCTATTTGCTGTATCTTTGCCTGTGTCGTTCCTGATCATCAAAAGCACGTTCACTGCACGTCACCTTTATCTGACTCGAGCCGACTCGTATCTCGTACTGACAAAGAAATGCTTACAAACGCTGCATAATGCAAAAGGAGATTGAGGCAACTTGCATTTCTGAGTGCACACGAGTGACGTTATTGTTTTCCCAGCTCAGGTGCATGCTTCGCCTCGCAAACTCTGCAGGAACTTTGCACATGTGGCCTTGCACTTATTGATCAACATGCGTAATGGATTGGCGCTGAGCAGAGGAGATTCCAGCACTGTGGGCTGCTGGCTTCCCATGGTGGGTGGGACTGCTTGGGGGCAGTTTGTGTTGTAATGAGACTGGTGAGAACACGTGGTGGAAGTGCAGGCCTGCGTCAACACAGCATGAAGTCACGTTCCTACTTCTCATCCCGTCCCCAAGTAAAAGACATGGGAAGAGAATGAAAACTCTGGTTACAAACAAAGAAAGGCGGAGGGTTTTTTGGTATCAAAAGAAAAGATCTGGTTCTGAATGTTATGTAAATAATATTTACATTGATTGAAAACGTTTTGTTCAGAATAAGTTTCAAACAGAAAAAAACAAGACTGCTCGCTCGTGCTCACTCTTCTGGCCCAAAAAAACCCAAATCATTATCATCATCAACAACAACAAAAAACCCTAGCAAAAAAGCCATAACCAATTCTATTCTCATGTGCATGTCCAGGTTCCAAACACTGTTATTACATATTTGCACTATATAAGTAATTCATTTACACAGGGGAAAAAAAAAAAAAAAAGTGAAGTTTAGGATGCAATGAAATTAATCCAAATACAGTGAGATGTATTTACAACCAAACAAACCATACAATACATTTAAACACAGTTTTTCCTTCCCATTCCTTTGAAGGGAATTTTTCTATAAACCTTCTCGTGAGAAATACCCACTCCCACACTCCCACCCTTCATGCATACGTGGGAATAACAGGCAAAAAAGTGGAAGGCTACCGATAGAAGATCAAGAAAGGCATTCAGATGGAAGGCAAAGAAAAAATAAATAGAGCACATTTGCAGGTATACATGTCTTTGCACATAGCAGGTCATTTGTACTGAAGGACACAAAGAATGATTTAATTTTCAGTTGCTCACAGATGGCAACTTCCCATCCTTGCTCCCATGAATCATTTAAGCTCTCCTCTGAAGCCTCAAATAAGACCCAAGTGATGCGAGGGGCCTCCAGTTGGGCCCTTTGCACACAGGTGAAATCCACCTAAATTCTTCATGGCGTAGGGGGAAAAATGAGGCCCACCTAATAAAATTAATAGCCATAATAATACTTTGCATTTCTAAAAGCCCTTCCAGCTCGGAAACTCAAAGCTTGATAATTAATGTCTCTTTGATTTTATTCCTATCGATTAAAGATCCAGTGGAACAACAACAACAAAAAAGACTCTATTAATAAAAGCTAATGTGGTTTTCAATAAGAGTTTGTTAAAGTGAAGGGCAGTAATCTTGCTGTTCCAGCCATCACAGGCAGACATCTAGACAGTACATATGTCCATACACTCCCTAAATTAGCGCACCCAACACTCGGTGGCTGTTCTGGGAAATTAGGCGGTTGTGTATAACTGTAATGAGGTCATAAAGGGTCTGAACTCCACCGGGATTTAATTAACTCTGAATCTTATAAATATTGTGCTGAATTATAGTTAAATTTGCATAAAGGTTAGAATCAAGCAGGACCGGCTCCATTTACCAAAACAGGCTAAAAATAAAACCTCCAAGTAAAGACCCTTCAAACAATGTTTTTCTATTTCAATGCAGTTTTGTTTTGATCTGGGCCTGAACTGTATTTAAGGGGAAGCAGGGCTGAGAGGGAGGGGGAGAAGGAGGTTATATTTCAAACAGACTTTGGAGATAACTTCAAGCAGACTAATAGAATGGCGGCTTGCAGCCCTGAGATAACCCATCCCTCCAATAGCCTTGCTCTCAGTAAAAGGAGATCGTATCAAGTATATACACAGCTATCAAGAAATCTTTCCCTCTTTTTTATTTTTATTATTAAAGTAGTGCCAGACGTAAAATATCACTGCCAGGCAGACCAGAATGACATAAACGACAAAGGAGGAGGCAAAAGTGGTATCTGTGGGAGGATCTGCTCCAAGGGAAGGCAAGTCTGGGGGCTCCTTTCCTGAAACTTTGCTCGGGTTTTACCCAAACCCAAGTCCCACAGCTTCTGAGGAACAACCATGTGAAGGCAGCATGGGCTTTCCTAGGCTTGGGCCCACCATATGACAAGCTGTGCACTTGCACTCAATTTACAACTATGCTAGCCCTGAACAAAGCCTAAGGAAACCTCAGAGCAATGCAGGGCTGACCCAGCCACTCCTACATGTTGCCTGGCCACTGGGAGGGACAGAGCTGGGCAAGAAGATGGCCAGCACCGTTTGAGGCTTAGCACTGCAGGGCCATGCAAAGAACAGCTGGAAGGCCACTGGCATTTCCCATCCTGTTGTACCCTGGGGCTGGTGCACTGCTTGCTTCGAGAGGGTAGAAAGAACTGTGCCCTCCCTTGTGGCTGTACATTGTCACTGGCATTTCACCTGAGAGCCACATAACTCATAGGCAATGTTCCAGCTTGCTCAGGCTCACCCTGCAGCACCTTGTTAGCCAAGCTGGACCACTAACGTTCTGCCAGCAGGGCCCTGCTGGCACATCCTCCTGTCCTTCCCTCTAGCCACCCCACAACTGTGAGCCAACCTCCATCTCTTGGCTGGTATGTTGGACAGCAAGGTATGCGATGAGATAAGCTCTAGTGCCCTTGCCAATGTGCTCTGTAGGCTCCAAGTGAGTTTTCCTCTCTGCCAGTATGCGCGGTGCTGTTGAAAGACAGCTCTGCATGCTGGCTACACGGTCTTGGATCTGTTCAAGGATTGTCCCCAAAAACCATCTGGCACTGGTGTCAGTCAAGGCATGCTACAAATCTCAGAGCAGGGCCTGCAGCCCAGCAATTCATCCCAGGGCATGAGCTAGCAGGGCACAGAACAGCAGGCTGGCATGGGTATGGGGCAGGAAGGGAGAATCTGTAGAAATCACTGGATAGATGAGGCCATCAGGAGACGACATCACAGTACCTGGAGCAACCTTGCTAAGTGAGGTGAAAAAGAGCAAAAGCTCTAGGTTGCCAAACCTGTTCCGGCAGCTTTGTGCAGATTTACCCTGCTAGTTTGGATCACACTCCTTTATGTTTCACTTTATCAGGACATGCTGGAGCAATTGCCTCTTTTGTCCATTGCTTTGCTAAATGGCTGGACAAGGAATGCCTTAGAAATGATTTTAGGTAATCAGACTAAGCAATATGATCTTTAAAGCAATTGAAAAGGGCAATTTGCATCAAAATATGAACAACAAAAAAAAGATCTTGTAGACTGATTCATGAAGATGCCTTAAATTCTGTGACAGTCGCATGGGAAACAATCTTCAGTAGGGCTGCAACCAGAGTGGGACAAAGAGGTTACCAAGAGGGGACAAGCAGACTGGTGCGCTAAGCACACAGGAGGAAGGGATGGCTGGTGCAGGCTAGAACAACAGGCAAAGACCTGCTCTGGACATTGAAACTGCGTATTCACAGGCATATATACACTGCAGCACCAATGGATATTCACAGACCTGAAAGCAGGCCTGTACTTCCACAACTCAATGGCTTGTCAACATGTCTCAATACCAGGTACAGTTCTGCAGCAAATCCATACAACTGTGCACCAACGGGAATGCTTTTGAGCTGATAGGATTCCTAAAACCCTTCTTCCTCTTAACTCCCTGTATGTATTACTATTATCATTATTGAAAAGCAAAATTCTACCATTCATAGCATATCCAGGCTGAAGAACACGCAGCTGCTTTCTTCTGGAAAGAGGCTTTTAAAACGTGCACTTTCTTTAGACTCGTTTTTTTCCCCTTGTGAAAATCCCCTAAGCACATATTGGACATACTGTAAGCACCCTTTAAGTTTTAGCCTGTCCTGGGGGCGTTCACATTGGACTTGTACTGCAGAGCAATTTTCCTCTGCTGGACTTCTCCACAATCAAAACCTTCTCAGGGTAATGAGCAAAATAACTTCTTAGTCCTTGCCCAACTCTACCTCAGCACACACTCTCACTTCTCCCCGTGCGAGGCCTTCATGAATAGGAACTATTGTATGTAGGCTGTAGTCCTTTGCCAGCATGGCCCTACAGCAAAGCAGAACCCATCAACCTCATGCCATTCATGTCTAGAGTGGGAAAGTATTTTAATGTGATTGCGAATTAAGCAGGGAAAACTAAAAGGGAAAAAAAAATAAGACTTAGGAAGTCTTTTCAAATGTAGGACTCAAAACTAACATTTAGAAATTTCCAAGGTCGAAGGAAAAACAGAGAGAGCAGTTCAGCTACGTTTGCTCTGGCCCATCCAGCTCCCTTTGCTGAGCTCTGTTGTCATCACATTTCACATTACGATGGTGTTGTGAACTACAAAGAAAACAAGGGAACTGGCAAGTCAAGTGTTTTGCCAGCGTTTCTGGGAGAAAATGTGTCCAAGTGAGAGGTGCCGATTCCACCTTCCTAGCAAAACATACACTGCTTCCATGGACTGCCGGCGGCGTGGCTCTCTGCACCTCCCCATTACTGGCAGCTCTTTACGATACCCCTGATGGTCTTAAACCTGATGGAAATGATAAATGAGTTTGAACGTTACTGGGCAGAATGGGCCAACTGTGCATGGGGGGAAATACGTTCTCCGCAATGAAAAGAGGACAACCAAAAGAAGACGCTCAGGAGTGTGGAGGGAAAAAAAGAAAAAATGCAACCATTTGCGAACTGCAGCATCTTATCTGGGATTAGGTAGTAATGGGGTGCAGCAAGAGGTCCCCTTCCAGGCCCTACCTGCACAAAGCCTGTGGTGGGGAGCAGCTGCTGTGGTCAGCCCACCTCAGTGGAGGGCCCCCGGCCTGCTGACACCCACACAGGTGTTTGTACAGGCACAAACGTCTTTGCAGCCAGTCAAGCTCCCCTTGCCCAGGACTCTGGCCATGCTGTGCCTTCGCAACCCTCAGCCAAACAGTCCCCAGAGCTCCGGGCCCAAACCCGATATGTTGTCTGTGAGCCACAGCATGACTGGGAAGAACAGTCCTCACAAACGGGAGAATTTTCAGCTGTCTGAAAGGGCTGTGTGCACTCCAGGGCCAGCACAGAGAAGTACAGAGCACGATCCCCCTCCCTATCATCACCCAGGGTTATTCACACCACAGTCTCCTCAATTATATCCATACTACCCAGTAGGACAGCACCAGAGAGCATCATTAAAGAAAATCTTTTTTTTTTTCTTTTTACCTGGG